>NW_021137902.1:0-1780 GCF_004193835.3 Ostrinia furnacalis | reverse complement strand
CCAACTGGACATGGTGGCGCCTTCTGCTCGAGCTAGTTATAGTACTCACTGGGGCGCCAGGGCTCGGGCTTCTTCTCGGGCGCCTTGGAGTCGGTCTTGGAGCGCCAGCCGCCGGCGTCTTCTTGCTATCGGGGGCGCCACCACGGCGCCAACTGGACATAGTGGCGCCTTCTGCTCGAGCTAGTTATAGTACTCACTGGGGCGCCAGGGCTCGGGCTTCTTCTCGGGCGCCTTGGAGTCGATCTTGGAGCGCCAGCCGCCGCCGGCGTCCTCCTTGCTTTCGGGGGCGCCACCACGGCGCCAACTGGACATAGTGGCGGCCTTCTGCTCTTCAAGCTTGCGCTGTACGTCGGCTTCCTTCGCGCGGGCCTTGGCCTCTTGGCGGGACAGCATCTCCAGGTGTTCCCTGGCAGAATGAAATAGTTATGTTTAGTATAGTCATAGTAAACTAGATTTTTATTACAAAATAACACCTATTGGAACTAAAACTAAAAGGCCATTTACTTGGCTTGATCCATCCATACGTTATAAGGCCCGTATTTAGATCAAAACACGACTCAAACTCAAGCACAGAATTAAGTTGTGGAGCCTTGCCTATAAAATTGCCTTCTTTTACAAAGGTTATGTTCAAAAAGTACTATACGATAATATTAGTCGATACAGGTTGTGTAGAATTTGTTTTTGATTTACTGAATTTTAATATAATAATCGGGCGCTAGCCCAGACAAAAGCTAAAGCAGGGTACTCATCTAGCCGTGTAGCATGTAATGTGTCAGATATTGTATCAAGTGAGTACATAGGCACGAGCCCGCTGCGAGCTGCTCGCGCGTGGTTCGCAGGGAGATCGCAGCGACCCACCAAATGGCGGTATCACTGCGAACACAACGGAGGCTCGCAGTAGGATTCAGGAGCTCGCAGCCAGATACGCGATGACTGAGGACGAGCCGTACTCACTTGAACGTTACATGTTACGTTACGTGCTACATTGCAGGTGAGAACCCTGCCTAATACAACATACTTTTCCTTCTCCCTTTCTCGCTCCCTCTGCGCGGCCAGCTCCTTCCTCTCGCGGCGTTATGCTAAGTGAATAAGGTGTAAAATACGATGGCAATATAGTACAAAGTCTCACTTTTCCTTCTCACTCTCTCGCTCCCTCTGCGCGGCCAGCTCCTTCCTCTCGCGGCGTTATGCTTAGTGAATAAAGTTTAAAATACCGTGGCAATATAGTACAGTAGAATCTCGATTATCCGGACTTCGATTATCCGAACTCATTCTTCACGATTTGTAATTACCGATTTGAGGTCTGGACCCATAAAAACGGAAGGTGCCGCCACCGTAACACGGTATGGACGTCGTTTAGTTCATTGTTAAAAGGACTCATCCAATGGTATAAAATTTAGATTTTTAGATTCTAAATAATGTATTGAAAACCCTTTCTATTGTAAAATGTTAATTATTGTTTGATTTTACTTTGAATTCGATTATCCGGAACACCCTTGGTTTTAATTGATCCGGATAATCGGGATTCTACAGTATAAAGTCTCACTTTTCCTTCTCCCTTTCTCGTTCCCTCTGAGCGGCCAGTTCCTCGGCTTGACGACGTTCGCGCTCCTCTCTCTCGCGGCGTTCCTCTTCTTCCTTCGCGCGACGAGCTTCTTCTGCGATCCTCTCTTCTTCGCGTTGCTTCTCCGCCAGCCACTGGGGAAAGAAATCATTTTTTTTATGCACAAGGCAGGTGTTTGACCGCAATCGCACCTGGTGTTAAGAGCGTTTACGTGAA
>NW_021137901.1:0-620 GCF_004193835.3 Ostrinia furnacalis | reverse complement strand
CGCACACTTGTACCTAATCATCTTTGCCAGTCTTTTGCTTTCATTTATTTTAAGTCAAACATAACTACGCTATTATAACTTCAAAATATGATTTACTAAAAAAAAATTCAAAATCCTTTGGTAAAGTTCCATACAACTTGATGTGGTACAATTTAGCCGACTAGGTGATAGTGCTTTTAAAAAATCGGTAAAAAATATAGCTTATAAATACCGAAAAATGTTTCAAATAATTGTAATCCACACTAATTTACGCTTCTAAATAATATATTAGAAACACCCTGTGATTAAATTTAACAAAATTACAAACTAAACATGTATTGTCAAAGGACATTGTCAGAAACCGCCTAAAAAACCGCCCAAAAACATTGACCCATCATAATTATTTTCTATTTTTTTTAATACATTAAGCACCCTTTCATTCTAACGGACACTTAAGCATTGAAAAATTAAATAAATAAGTCTTTTAACGTTTATTCTATAATACTATTACAACTTCCGGACGTTTTGGTGCGTGGCATGGTCTAAAACCTATCAAGTTCCATAATTTTTGCCGATAAAATCTGTACGAGGCATTACCGTACTTTATTGCTGGGAGTCCATGTATAGTGATGTTCCTGCGG
>NW_021137900.1:0-5032 GCF_004193835.3 Ostrinia furnacalis | reverse complement strand
TCGCCATCGCTAACATAAGTGATGTGCATGCGTTACGATAGTTAGTGATGTGTTTAACAGATTGTCGATAAAATAAAATATTCAAAATTAAAAATCGAAATTTTCGGGAATTATTTTTTAATGGATTTGTGTTCAGTATCAGTAATATAGTTACCTCTGTAAATATGGCAAGAATGCAAAGTAACACCCTGTATTTTTACTTCCGTTGAAGTTCACCATTGATAAAAAACTGCGTAGACAACAAAAACTTTAGCTAGAAAGTGTATGTAACGTGGATAAATGTTATTTATATTTAATAGTATGCTAAAACTATTTAACATGTCAATTAGTATTCTGTTTAAATATAATATTATAAAGATTTATGGCTAGGTAGTTTTTACCTGAAAAAAATCAAAAAGTATATTACTACCATCTATTGCTAAATTTTTGTTAAATTTATGCTAAAAGTATGTAATATTATAACAAAAAAGTGCGGTGCGATACCTTACAGCAATAAAACCTCAACAGAAATAATACCAACAGCCTTGCCGAAGGAGTAGATAATTTGAGAAAAACAAGTCAAAATATGAATTCTGCTAGTTCGAACCAAACCTATTCCTCACTGGAAACAGTCTGTCATTGCCTGCAAATCATATCTTAGGGTTCAACTGCCACTGTTATTATTACAAAATAAAATGAAACAATTGTGAAAAAAATATAATAGATGACAAACAGTGAAGGGCTGATTAAGTGATTTTTTGAGACATAAAAATGCCGGTAGAGCCCTTATAATATTGCATTGTCATCGTACTTACACAAGTATACCAAATTTCAGCTCAATTGATTAAGGAGAACTGGTTTTAAATTCAGTTGTAAGATTTATCCCATACTAACTAACAAGCGAAGTGCTTGTAAAAATGGTACGCATATCTTTTTTTGCGACTAGGTTTCTTAGAGTACCATTTTGGAATCTTGGATAGTTGCGTCAACTTTAAAAAAACTTGCCGCAGTGTTCATCCTTTTTTTTACAAAACGATGAGTCAAAGTGGTGTGAAAGTAAAAATCATTCAAAATTTTAAGGAAATAAAATATTTTGATTAACTTTTGTGTAAAAACTGCAAGGATTCTGGGGGTTTTAAGAGTTGGGGTGAACAGCAGCACTACTTAAGTTGCCGATATAAACAAAAAACCAGGAATAATTGAAAAATTGTGGTCGTGGTAATGTAAAATATCATAAGGGGTGTCAATTTTCGTTGAATTTCATTATTTATTGTGTAAGTTAAAAAATAATTGAGATAGATTTTTTTCCTTATTTTTCCTAAAGTAATCATGACTACCAACCTGTGGCGTCGGCTTATCCTTGAATTTTGGGACACGTTGTATACATAGTTGGTCAGGGAATTTTGAGAAAATTGTCAGGGAAAGTCAGGGAAAAGTCAGGGAATTTTTTCGAACATTTGCAGTGGACACCCTGATTAATCATCTCTAAGGTAGCCTTTCGAACTAAAGGTAGCCTTACTAAGCGGGCTTATTCCGCTATTCCCCGTTGACAATCCCCATCAACAGGGATTAGTGATTTTTTTTTATTTTTAACATTATAAGCTCCAATTGGCGTTAACGGGGAATAGTGAACAAAAAGTTCACTAATCCCCGTTGACGGGGATTGTCAGTGGGGAATAGTGGAATAAGTCAACTAAGCACACAGACGCATCGTCTTTAGCTTTGGTCTTGTGCCACCAACGCCGCGCCACTAACTCGCTTCGAAAGGCTACCTTTAAGGCCAAAGCTAAAGACGCTGCGTCTGTGACGCTTAGTTCGAAAGGCTACCTATAGTCATAGTCCAACGGTTTTGAAACGTCAAGTGGCAAAAATCGAAAACTAACCACCCCGTGCCCCGATTGTGGTAAAAAATTTCATCTTTAACGCGCCCGGACGACGAACAAACAGATGTTTTGACAAATCCGTATCGCGGTGTCGTTTTGACAGCTAGTTGAAACGAAGCATAGACGTATAGTTCCAAAATACTGAACTGTCCTATCCATGACATTGACAGCGGGGCGCCACCGTCAATACCGGATCGCTGGTTCCGATTTTTGCCATGTTGGAAACCATATAGTTGAAAACGATGGTAGCGCGTGTCATTGAGTTTGGTGGGACAGTTCAGCGTGGGTCATCTATAAACAGAGAGCAGCTGCGCCTTCGAGTAGTTAGAATTAGATTCTTCAAAACAAAGTAAACTTCTTTATTTTCTGTCAAATGTAGTGCAACCAACACTTGAACTTCGAAATCGACCTTCGATTTTAGCTAAATATCTCATGTGAAAATGAAAATACTAGGAAGGTACGTCCCTATTTGATGTGCGTTTTACGTCCAGCTCCGTTCGACTGTTTTGCGTATAAACTTTACCGCGATACCGAATTTGCACCTCAGCTGGAATGAAAAACGGAGCGCAACTGGAGGAGAAGCGCCAATTAATTGGAGAAGTTAAAAATTTGCGCAATGAGCGCGTTCGTTTTAGCGCTCACCAGTTGGCGCCACTGTAGAGTAAGGTCCTGTCACTTCCTAGTAGCGAAGACAGTGGCACCAACTGGTGAGCGCTAAAGTGGTAGGACTATCGCATTTGCACTCATCAAGATGGCGCCACTGTAGAGTAAGGTCCTGTCAATTGCTAGGGGTGCCAACTGTTAAGTATAAAAACGATAGCCCTCATTGGGGCACATAGTAGTGCTCTCCTGAAAATGTCATAGCTGGGTTTTCAGCTATTTTTTATATCATCTTTTTGTGTATTTCTTTATTTATCAGATCCATCTAAACGCAAAGCCGTATTCGTGCGAGCCGTGCAACAAACGGTTCTGCAACCCTTCAGCGAAGCGGGCGCACATCAGGCATTTCCACATGGGCGTGCCCTGGCCCAAGAAGCGGCCGCGCGACCAGCCTGCATCAAGGCAGAGGGGCGGCACGGTGAGTTTATTTAGCTTTAACCGCCTCTGTGGTCTTGTGGTAAGACCACCTGTTTCAGACGCAGAGGTCCCGGGTTCGATTCCCAGTGGGGGCAGATTTTTCTGTTCGGTTTGGTTGGTGGTAGGACTGGTAGGGCTTGTTCTAAGTCCGCCTGGCTAGCTACCACCATCTTACCTAAGTCTGTTGCCATAACAACAATGTTAACAGCATTGTTGTGTTCCGACAGTTAGAGGTAAGATAACCAGTTCCTCCGTGGTTGAGGATTCCGGGTGAAGCTCGCTTCCACCTTCGGCCTGATCGTCACTTACCATGAGGTGAGATACAGGCCAAGAGCTTCCGCGTTGTGGATAAAAAAAAATTATTTACTAGCTTTCGTTCATTTAAGCCGAAAGACGTCCACTGCTGGACAAAGACCTCCCCCAAGTATTTCCACAAAGACCGGTCCTACGCCGCTCGCATCCAGGCACCTCCCGCGGCCTTTACCAGATCGTCGGTCCACCTAGTGGGAGGCCTGCCCACGCTGCGTCTTCCGGCTCGTGGTCGCCACTCAAGAACTTTCCTGCCCCAGCGGCCATCAGCTTTAAAAAGGGCTATTTTAAGGGTATTCCCGGAAATTATTCGAACTTTTATCGCCGTAAAAACCATCCTTGGACTACAACGAACACTTAAAAAGTTTTTCTTTAAGTTTATTTATTGGGCTTTATTATTTGGGCGGTTTATTTGACGCCGAGTGTATCTATAGTGAAACCATCGATATCGGTCGAAAACTAGATGCCATGTGTAAATAGTATTGATACTTTCGATAGTATCAAATGTCATGTGGAAATGCTATCTACTAATATACTAGAATACCGCTGCAACTCCTGTGTAGCCAGAATCTACAGCTTGACCGCCAATAAACCAACCAGTGAAGGTCCAATTATTATTTGTCCCGAGGGAAAGTTAACTGTCATTGGACCCGCAACGAAAGGATGATGGGCATATTGGGCGTGAAACCAACAGAAACAAAAAGTATACTAAATTAAAGCTTAATACTAGTACTTCATTTCATAGTATGACAACAATCCTGAAATACGCGGGGATACGGAGATAGAGGTCGTTGAATATGCAAAGTATCCATAGTATTTCACATCACATTAGGGTAATAAAAATAGTATTAGGTCAATTAGATTGCTTTTATCGATCATATTGAGAGTATTGTATCATATATTACTATCGATTCTATCGATTTAGTAAACATACTTACTATACCGAATAAATCATAATCGATTATTCGACTGCAATAATCGATTTTATTGCTGAAAATATGGAATTGAATTAACAATCAAATGATAGTAATGATGGTAATCAATAAAATCGATTAATTGAATTGTTAATCGATAAATCGTTATTTGGCAATATCGATTAATAATCGATCCGTGATCGATTATGCGACAACACTACAACTTAACTGGTAGAAATCCCATTGAAACATGACTGTGTTCATGTCATTTCTCTAAATGGTAAGGTATGGTTGTGGTATGGTACTACGCTTATAATGTAGAACATGGTTTAAATATAGGTACCATTTTGTTGGCCCCACTCCTGAACTGATGGACATAATAGTGGATAAATAACTTAATGTATTTAAAATGTAAGTAGATAAGTATATTAATTAATAATATTTTATGTTTGCGCAATAAAGCACCTATTACTATTACACATTATGTCAATTTCCAAGCAAACCCGGGAGTTTTTGGTAGTTATTTATATGAAAATATATTTCTGATATTAAGTCCTAACAAATAATAGTAGTTACATTTCTGTTGGTTTTACGCCCAGATTCCATAGAAAAGTGCCCATCATCCTTTGGCTAATACGTACCCTGAGCATCCTCTCATGCTTAGGCCGTTTCTTCGAGCCAATACAATAGAGCTGTGTCCAAGTGTCTAGATAGCCACTGGAGCTGTGTCCGAGTGTCTAGATAGCTACTAGTGGCTCTGTGACTAGAGATAGCCACTAATGGCTCTGTGACTAGAGATAACCACTAGTAGCTATGGGACTGAGTTAGCCACTAGTGGCTCTATAATTAGAAATAGCCACAAGTGGCTCT
>NW_021137899.1:0-1255 GCF_004193835.3 Ostrinia furnacalis | reverse complement strand
GTAATAAATTATTCTTATTCTTATTATTCTTATTCTTATTCTTAAATAATACGTCAAATAGTCACTAGATGGCGTTAAATCTGACCTTGTTTATTTCCCTCAGGTATGGTGCGCGCGCTCGTTCACTCAAATCAGCTGCCTGTCGGGGCACCTAGCCTTTTATATTATGTAGTGATACGCCATATCGTCACTAGATGGCGTTAAATCTGACTTTCTTTATTTCTCTCAGGTGTGGTGCGCGCGCTCATTTACTCAAATCAACTGCCTGTCGGGGCACCGCGACGAGGCGTACGTGCTCGAGGCGCACCCGTTCCTGCCCGCCGTGCTTCTGTCTGCCGGCCACGACGGCCAGCTGTTCGTGTGGCACGCGGCGAGCGGCGAGGTCAGTGCTCTGGTCCTTCGAGCCGGATANCGTGCTTCTGTCTGCCGGCCACGACGGCCAGCTGTTCGTGTGGCACGCGGCGAGCGGCGAGGTCAGTGCTCTGGTCCTTCGAGCCGGATAAGAGAACGCCACCTTGCTTGGCAGAGGGGTCTTGGGATGATGGCATTTAAATACGGCTGTTTGTATAAAATACTACATCATAGCATTTATTTATTTGAATTTTTTAGTCAATTTGGTCCTTCGGGCCGGATAATTTCGGGTACTAAGTATAGTTGCTCACTAAAAGCGGGGCCTATCTATTGTCCTTGCTTAGACATTCGTCCGCAGTTCCACCTCAGGTTACAGGCTTGCTCAAGAGCAAGGCTTCGAAGGAACCCTCATTCCCCTCCTCCTCCACTTGTTTTTATAGCGATTTTCTCCTCGTGGCTTTGGTACAACAGGTCTGACGTGACCTATCGCACTGTTAACTAAGCGTTATGGTGTTATCAGGTGATCGCGCAGTTCCACAACCACATCGAGGGGCAGGGCGACGGCGCCATCTTCGACGCCAAGTGGGGCGGCGGCGCCAGCCTGGCCGCCTNCTTCCACACGGACTACCGCCCGCTCGGTGAGACGCGAGGCTCGCACGGGCCGGCCCGACTCGCACGGCCACCTGCTGCTGCTGGGCCTGGGCCGCGGACACCGCCTGCTCGCCCAGCTGCCCGCCGAGCTGTTCTTCCACCCGGACTACCGCCCGCTCGGTGAGACGCGAGGCTCGCCCGGGCCGGCCCGACTCGCACGGCCACCTGCTGCTGCTGGGCCTGGGCCGCGGACACCGCCTGCTCGCCCAGCTGCCCGCCGAGCTGTTCTTCCACACGGACTACCGCCCGCTCG
>NW_021137898.1:0-895 GCF_004193835.3 Ostrinia furnacalis | reverse complement strand
TAAAAAGTAATGAAATCTAGACAAAGTCGTGCCAAGTCTATGGTTCCTTACTGCGATTTCTTTATTATTATAGATAACTAGCTTTCCGCCCGCGGCTTCGCCCGCGTGGACATGTCTGTCACAGAAAAACTTTATCGCGCGCGTCCCTGTTTCAAAAACCGGAATAAAAACTATCCTATGTTCTTTCCCGGGACTCAAACTATCTCTATGCCAAATTTCATCAAAATCGGTTGCGAGGTTTAAGCGGGAAAGCGTAACAGACAGACAGACAGACAGAGTTACTTTCGCATTTATAATATTATTAGTTGGGATGTTGTGTGACTTGGCCGTTGAACAATCTTTATTAAGATAATCTATACATAAGTATTATTGAAATGCGCAGCTTTATTAAGCCTACAATTGACTGGTTATTGAATCAACGTTTTCCAAGTGGCAATTTTCCATCGTCAATGGGTAGCGTTTCTGGCGACAGATTGGTGCAATGGTGTCATGGAGCACCTCGTTTTGTACCCTTCAACGGCCAAGTCACACAACATTAACTATAATAATAAAGAAATCGCAGTAAGGAACCATAGACTTGGCACGACTTTGTCTAGATTTCATTACTTTTAGAGATAAACAAGCAGCTCCATCGAGACTTGGCTAGTTTTTACAGAATGTTTTTGGTGGCATTTATTTTACCGTGTAGTACCCCTGTACGACAAGCCAATCCGCACACAATATTCAGCGTAGTAGTAGTAAAAAACAAAAGAGCGGGCAACCCCACCCCTACCACGCTGTGGGCTCGGTGTCCGAGCGGTCTCATTCCTTTGTGCGCACGCGCAACGACCGCACGCAGTATAAGAAAAATGCTTAAGTGACGTCACCAGAACGTTTTTACCGACAAAAAACGTAA
>NW_021137897.1:0-6446 GCF_004193835.3 Ostrinia furnacalis | reverse complement strand
CCTGGCGGTCTTCTAAATATGCTCTCCATCAAGTCAAGAGTGCTTTAAATACGTGTGATTTTTTTCAAGTCCGTACTTCAATTTTAAAGGTACTTTTTTCGCCCCAGTAGGTCGATCGGTCGTCCCCGTAGAAATGCCCTTATCAGAAAGCACACTTACCTATTTCAACAAGATCAAAATCCACGACGAAAACACAAACTTCTCTTTCCAACTCCTAATTCAGAAATGTTCAGAAATAGTCCTGCCTACCGTTGTATACAAATTTATAACAAGCTGTCTGATAATGTAAAAAATATACCTAAAGATCACTTAATCAAAGATAATAAGTAAAAGTTTTTATAATGTTAAGGAATTCATGGAAGAAAAACATAGTATTTCATGTTAAGTTGATAAATAAATATTGTTTTAACTGTAATGTCTAACATTATAATATTTTAAGTTAATTACAATTGTATTATATATTATAAAAGTTATAAGTAAGTAGACTTTAAGATTTATAAATTTAATTATTGTTAATAATATTTAATAACTGTTATTTTGTATTGCTGTGCCCAACCGGGTGTGCATTTGTATGTTAGTACCTAGTACCTAACAATATACAGTGTATTCATTATGTGCAATAAATAATAATAATAATAAATACACTTTATTGCACACCAAACAAATAACATAACAGAAGAAAAGGAACACACAAGGTACAATTAGGCGGTCTTATCGCTATGAAGCGATCTCTTCCAGACAACCTATGGTGAGGACAGTTACTTGAAACAAATATGAAGGGGAAGGCGGTGTCGACACTAAAGAAATAAATTATAATAAAAGGCATACAATATACAATACACGAATAAATAAATAAATAAATAAATAAATTCCCGAAATTCCCACGGGAACGGGCCCCTAAGGGGGTAAAACGGGATCCACGCGTACGAAGTCGCGGGCGGCCGCTAGTAATATTCTATTCCCAAAATAACATTTTATAATACCTTCAACGGCGAACAAAGCCCTCTATTAGGGTTTTATTTAATTTTGAATAGGATAAAACACCAGCTGAAATGGTGTTAGGCTCTTTATGTGGAAACGTCGTCTACGTATGTACTTCCACTACAGTCGGGATTAATTACTGTAGTAACTTTTTCATTTGTATGTGTTTGTGGTGCGACGTGCTTATTACAGACTTTGGCAACCACAGTTGCTAATAATAATTGTTAGTCCAGTCAATAAAGCATTATAGATGGAAACTGTAGAACACAATTTCTGACTTCAGGACTTTATTTATACTAGTTAGGAGGTGAACATAGCAAAAGTCCCCGCCCTTAGCCCTTGAGCCGGCGGGGAGAGGGGGGTTTAAAGGTACCACTTTTCNCTTAATCCTCGGAAACTATGCGTCCTAGTGACATGACTACTATGAACCAAAAAAAGCTTATTCAATTTGCTACAGGTGAGGTAGACAAGTTTTTCTATAAATTGTATAGTTTTGGCGGCATCTGCTCTAGAAGGTCTGTAATATTGGAAATTTTATTTTTGTCTTACATGTTTCCATCAGGAGAAAATCGACTAAATCAACATTGAGCAATCATCCTAGACATGCGGGAGCAAGTTAAGCCTAGTTCCAGGGAGGGGACTGCACCGTGCGTATATTTAGACGAACCACTTTGAGCCACTTTTGACCCCTCATCACTCAAAAACTACTGTGCATTAACACTTCAAATTTGGCTCATGTGTTGAGACTTGCAAGATACGAGTATACATCAGTTTCAAATTTCATAAATATACCTCAAACGGTTATTTAGGTATTGACGTCCACGTATACGGTTATTTAGGTGGACATGTTGGGAACCCAACAACGCGCGGGAGGAGACGTGCGGGCGGCGTACAATGACTAACGTCACCTCGGGCCGACAGCGTCATCATCGGCTGCGCTCGGGTCACACACTCGCCTTTGGGACACCACCGTCGTCGCACAAATACCGCGTACTCTCATAATTGATTGTAATTAGGCTGGCGAGAATTACAGCAACCTATTTTAATACAGTCCACTATTTTATTTCTTACTAATATTCGTTAGGACCCTAACAGGACACGTATATTTTTAATTGTCAATCAAACAAATAATTACTAAGTTACAGTGCGTTGAAGTTCTGCGCGACGTCAAAAAGTGCAGCACTTTTACGCACTCACTGACGTCACGGGCCTTTTCTTTAGAACTTTGGCACGCTTTATGTCTTTACATTTTCATTAGTTTTATAAAAAGTGAAAAATAGGTGTCGAGTATTTTTTGATAAGCTAACTGACGGATTAATTAAAACTCTTGCCATTTTACCCAGGATACATCCCTATTGCTTGGCGCTAGGTTTCATACATTTGTCGCAGCAGCGTTGCTATACAATTAGCAACCGAAAATAGAGAAACTTGGGTCTCAACGCGCGACATTTTTTATATGAGTTCACAAGTAGGCTTGACGTTTCGGCTGCTATGCTGCAGCCCGTATTGCTCGATTTTAGTTGAAATGGAATATGAAAGTAAAATCTTAAATTAGCAACCGGTAGCTGGATTATTGTCCCGCGGATATGTGCGCTAGCCTTTAGGAAGCTCCCGGGTATTCGGTGGAACAACGCCGCCTTTCCACGGATAATTCCGGTCATTCAGGCCCGAGCCGATATTCCATTCACCAAAAGACCAATACGCCGTTCCCGCCGTTGCCATATCCACAATAGATTCGAATGTAGGATTGTTCTATCCTGATTTACGATGGGAAAAGATTTTAAGTATCCATTAATGTTGCGAGGTGTACAACACATAAGAAATGTTTTAAAATATATGTTGATATGTTTTAAATTAATGCTTAGTTCAAATTTAAAAATTATTATATTATTATTATTATAGATGTAATAAACAAGACATTGTAAATAGTAGACATTGCGATTGAAATGTGCAATCCTGGTTTCAAGACTTGTAGGAATCACTCACAGCACTTGGACTTATTTTATCTACGAGTAGGTGTATCAAGGCAAATTTTAGGATAATGCCAATTTTAATACGCATATTTTTGCCACCCACAAGGTGGACTGACGACATCATAAAGGTAGCAGGAAAGCGCTGGACGCAGGCCGCTACCAACCGGGCAACATGGAAAACATTGGGGGACGCCTAGTTCAGCAGTGGACGTCCTATGGCTGAGATGATGATGATGATGATTTTTGCCAGCTTACAGTTGACTCTTAAAAAATAACAACCTTTCCAAAATAATATCCTCTTTATTTTATTAGCTAACGAAGTTAAAGCAAATAAGATTGTCTAACACGAAATAACTTTCTAACCTTTAAATTAGGAGGAAACTCGTGCAAATAATAAACTTCCAACCAATATTGGTAATTGATTTTACGAGAGTGGAAGGCACTTATTTAATAAACGGGTACGCGTCTTTCCATTCTATACATAGCCAGAACGCAAGGGTGTGAAACTAATCGAGTATAGTTTGGATATGACTTTTTTTACTAAGCTCCGTACTGCTCGCGTATACTTTGTAGTGACTTAGGTCAATTATCTTACTCCAAAATATACATCGTCAGTACGCATATGGACTAATGATGTATGTATTGTAATAAGTTCGCGATTACAATGTATACGCGAGTAGTTGCATGCTCGTCATTTTGACTTATTTACCTCTCTTTCTATTACATATTAATTCATAACTGCGTGTCTACTTTAAACATTGAATTAATTTCGACACGTGCCATTGTTTTGATAAAGAGTTTTTTGGTGTTTCATATTCTGCCATAGAAAAGATATTTGTTTTGGGGCTGATATTTTATCAATTCTCGAATAACTCTTAAATTAAGAATTATGTCAAAATGATTTTGTTAAAAATGAAGCATTAACACAGCCTTCGGACTTTTTGAGCTTTTATGTAAGTTGTTACCTAAGTACGAGACTACGAGTATTTAAAAAACCAGAGTGTAAGGTAAAGTTTGGTGTGGATTTAAATAATTCATTTTTCTTAGTCACTAAAAATAAAACAAAACACACATCAAAAGAAATACTCTTACCAACATTGGAGAAGCTCTTGGCCTGCATCACACCTGATGGAAAAATATGGAAGCGAGCTTTACCCGGAATTCTCAACTACAGTATACACAATCTCTCCATTTACAGAAAATAGTACTCTTACGTATAAACTAAGCGTAGTAACTGGCACTAAGGAATCACGCCCGTATTCACAAACAATGCTTGCTTAAGTGAAGCAGCAAATCGAACGCACAGTGCTAAATAGATCTGATCTAGATATATGTATAGAGGTCTGTGATTGGTTCGTGTGTCACCCTGTGCACTATCCACGCGTACTGTGAGACCTCGTAGTAATGTTTTTGAATACGAAAACTGATCTTTTGCTGTTTCAGTCTTTGATGAAAAACCAATCAGACCTATACCCTGTAAAGGTATTATACCTGCACACAATATATTTGTAAGTAAATACAGCCTGATACAATTTGGATGCCGCCCAAGTGGTGATTACGGCGCCGTTTGTTTGATACGCTCCATATTTGGAACCAGTGATGGGAACATTATCGATATTCAATAAACACAGAACTTTTTAAATGCAGAACAGGTATTTTATTGCAATCGCACCTGATATTAAATGAGACGCAGTCTAGGATGGTATATATCTACCCAGCGCCTTCCCGCTACCTGTATGAGGTCGTCGGTCCACCTTGTGGGTGGATGTCCTACGCTGCAGCGCTGCAATTTCCGGTACGAGGCCTCCACTCCAGAACCTTGCTGCCCCATCGGCCGTCAGTTCAATTAAAATATTATACGGCTTTCGCTTTATAGATACACTCATAAGTAAGTAGAAATTGGAGACTATAATCAAATGCACAAGCTAATTTACAATTAATTTTATTGACTTTTACTATCTCATAGCGGGGTACAGTATGTCTTTGTTAAGTCTTAAACTATTTTATCGACAAATTCGAATTTTCGACAACACTATAAGCACTCATTCCATCGCAGATCAATCAACTTCCCATTGATCGATGACCCAGACTATAGAAAAAGCTAAAATAACAGTCTCATTTACGGGATATAATATCAACAATAGATATTATAATCTTTAAACCTGAGCAAGCCACGTGTATGTAGGATTAAATATTTAGTAAAAAAATGCATCTAAAAAAATATACTGAGGCTGTTGATTTTTTATTTTTGCAAGTTTTAATTAGAGTTATTAAACTCTCTGATTGATGTGTTTCATGGGTTCGAATTTCAGAACACTGAAGCAATCGTTTCAATAATTATTGAACCGATATGTGAATGAACTTTGACTCTAGAATATTGAGATCATTGATACAGTAACCTACTCTGCACCTAATAGGGATGTTTCTTAGGTAAAAAAGCAAGAGTTTGAATTAGTCCGTCGGTTAACTTATAAAAAAATATTCAATACGTTTTTTTCACTTTTTCAAACTAATGAAAATTGAAAGAGATAATGTCCCAATGCTCAAAAGAAGATGCCCGTGACGTCAATGTGTGCTTAAAAGTGCAGCACTTTGTGATGTTACGCGGAACTTCAACGCATTATAACTTCGTAATAACTTGTTTGATTGACAAATAAAAATATACGTGTCCAATATTTTTTGATAATGTAATTTACGGACAAAATTTTTTTTTTTGGGAACTAGCCTATTATAATATCTGTTTGAGCCTATAAATAATTGCATTGGCAGATCAGAGCTCACTATGTAAGTTTTGCCAATACATGTCCCATACACTATACTATTTCAATATCATATACATCCCACGGATCTTGCCTGTTAAATTCCTCGTAAACATAGTTCAAAGGGGCTGGAATTCCTACAGGAATTTCTGCAACTATGCGGATGAACGCTCACAGACTTTGATTTCGAACTCACTATTAACATAAGATTACTAGCTTTTAGGTATTAGGTACTAATAATAAGTGAGTAGTGATACAAAATCCAGAGCACGAATTGTCAGAAGGAGCGCTTCCTTTTATACCTGGAATATAACCTATTTACAAAAATAGTCATCTTAAAATAACTAAAAATATGCCCCGAACCATTGTCTTTTGACGCTACATGACGACTAACTTCTATGCAAACTAATAGTCAAACTAAACGCAGTGGCGGATTTACCAATAGGCCAAGTAGGCCAGTGCCTAGGGCGGCAGATTTAGAGGGGCGGCAAATTTAGCAAATCTGGGGGCACGGCAGTGCCCCCACCAAGTCGAGCAAAAAAGCGGCACGGCCGTACCATCCTTTTCTCGAAGCAATTCAGGCCATTTTCGACCGCCTGTAACTTCGTTGTGGATAAAACTAGAAGGCTGAATTTTCATTAGCTATGCAGGCATTGTAAAGACACGGTATATTTAAAATTTCATTCAATTTGAACCAGTAGTTTAAGAATTATAACGGGTCAAAGTTACTTAA